>NW_024104758.1:247338-272546 GCF_003945595.2 Pipra filicauda
ATCCTTCTGCTCCAGGGGCTGCCTTCCCCCTTACTTTCTCCCCTTGTTTCAGTGCTACTGAATTTTTTTCCCCACTCTCATTTGTCCCATTTCTCAAGATATTTCTGCACTCCAGTCTCACCCTCCTGAACAACCAGTGTCCTGGTTCCATCAACAGACACAGTCCTGCTCTCTCCCACCATCTGCCCCCGTGATGGACACACGGAGCAGACCCAGATCCTCCTTCCCCACAGCTCCCTGTGACCCCCCCAGAGCAGGAGGATCTTCCCAGGCTTTCACCCAGCACACACACAAGTTTACATGGAGCAATTCCCACAGACTGCTCAAAATCCCTGCTAAAATTGAGCTTTGGTTTATCCCCTGTCCTTCCCAGCACTTCTACTGTCACATTATGGAACATTAGGGTTGTTTGGCAGGACTTGCTCTGGACAAATGGAATTTGGCTGCTCTCCATCACCTCGGGATTTCCTGCTCTGTCCAAGCTCTTGTTTGTGTGTCCCTTCCAAATTTCTTAGTCTTGAAGCTGAGATAGTCTGGGATTATCCTTCCATCTGCCTTTTCTCTCAAGATATTTGTCGTTTTATAGGATCTCAATTAGCCAAACATACACCAGCTTGTAATTAGTCTTGGCTAATATCACAGGATCATGGAATGGTTTGGGTTGGAAGGACCTTAAAGCCCATCCAGTGCCACCCCCTGCCATGGGCAGGGACACCTTCCACCAGCCCAGGTTGCTCCAAGCCCCGTCCAACCTGGCCTTGGACATTCCAGGGATGGGGCAGCCACAGCTCCTCTGTGCTGAGAACCCCAGAGCTGGATCCGGTGCTCAAGTTGGACAATGACCTATTAAAACCCAAATCTATCAAATAGCTATGAAATGGTTGGACTTGATGATCCTAGAGGTCTTTCCCAACCAAAATGTTTCTGTGACTGTG
Organism: Pipra filicauda; assembly: GCF_003945595.2. Taxonomy (NCBI): domain Eukaryota; kingdom Metazoa; phylum Chordata; class Aves; order Passeriformes; family Pipridae; genus Pipra; species Pipra filicauda. The sequence continues at coordinate 248,274 of NW_024104758.1, forward strand.
TTCCTGTTCAGCAGAGGAGCCGGTGGGGGCAGAGCAGGAACTCGGGGTGTGCACAGCTAGAGAGACTGTGTGAGTGGAGCTGAGGGCAGAGCAGGGCCCCCAGTGTGTGCTGCAGAGCTCCACTCTGCCCATGGAGATGTCCACTCTGCCCATGGAGATGTCCACTCTGCCCACAGAGATGTCCACTCTGCCCATAGAGATGTCCACTCTGCCCATAGAGATGTCCACTCTGCCCATGGAGATGTCCACTCTGCCCATGGAAGATGTCCACTCTGCCCATAGAGATGTCCACTCTGCCCACAGAGATGTCCACTCTGCCCATGGAAGATGTCCACTCTGCCCATAGAGATGTCCACTCTGCCCACAGAGATGTCCACTCTGCCCATGGAGATGACCACTCTGCCCACAGAGATGACCACTCTGCCCATAGAGATGTCCACTCTGCCCATAGAGATGTCCAATCTGCCCATAGAGATGTCCAATCTGCCCATAGAGATGTCCTGACAGGCTGGGTGTGTGACCAGCTGCTCCAGCGGGGATGTGTCAGGCTGGGTGTGTGACCAGCTGCTCCAGCAGGGATGTGTCAGGCTGGGTGTGTGACCAGCTGCTCCAGCAGGGATGTGTCAGGCTGGGTGTGTGACCAGCTGTTCCAGTGGGGATGTGTCAGGCTGGGTGTGTGACCAGCTGTTCCAGTGGGGATGTGTCAGGCTGGGTGTGTGACCAGCTGTTCCAGTGGGGATGTGTCAGGCTGGGTGTGTGACCAGCTGCCCCAGCAGGGATGTGTCAGGCTGGGTGTGTGACCAGCTGTTCCAGTGGGGATGTGTCAGGCTGGGTGTGTGACCAGCTGCTCCAGTGGGGATGTGTCAGGCTGGGTGTGTGACCAGCTGTTCCAGTGGGGATGTGTCAGACTGGGTGTGTGACCAGCTGCCCCAGCAGGGATGTGTCAGGCTGGGTGTGTGACCAGCTGCTCCAGTGGGGATGTGTCAGGCTGGGTGTGTGACCAGCTGTTCCAGTGGGGATGTGTCAGGCTGGGTGTGTGACCAGCTGCTCCAGTGGGGATGTGTCAGGCTGGGTGTGTGACCAGCTGCTCCAGTGGGAATGAGCCGGTTCCCCCCGTGCCGTGGGCAGTGCTGAGCTGCAGCAGGACTCTTTGTCACTCCCAGCTCCACGTGATTTTCTCACTTTCTCTTGAGTAATTTCTTCTAAGTTTCCTGCTTACCTTTGAATGGAAGAGCAGCTCTCTGGCCATCCATCAGAGCAGGGCTGTGACAGGACATGTTCCAGTAATTGTGGCAATTCCCAGGCAGGGAGACACGAGCACTCCCCAGACAGAGTTGTCAGCACAGATCAAAACCCTGGGGAACACCAAGTGATCCTTCCTCCCGCTGTCAAAGCTGGAATTAAGAAGACAGGAGGAGAGATGTAGCAGTATAAATAGCACACAGATACTGGGGCTTAGTCTTGGGGATGTCAAAAGCCTTAAAATTCAGGACAGTGCTCCCCAAAACCTCTGGGAAACTGGAGCTGTCTGACTGGCACACAAAGGTAAAATACCTCCTTAGGGCTTGGAATTATTACCGACTGTCAGATTAATTGGTGGGAGAAGTTATTTTAGACTGTTGACAAATATTGGAGAGGGACTTTGGGCAAGGGCCTGGAGGGACAGGACACAGGGAATGGCTTCCCACTGCCAGAGGGCAGAGATAGATGGGATATGGGGAAGGAATTGCTGGCTGGGAGGGTGGGGAGGCCCTGGCCCAGGTTGCCCAGAGAAGCTGTGGCTGCCCCTGGATCCCTGGAAGTGTCCAAGGCCAGCCTGGAGCAACCTGGGCTGGTGGAAGGTGTCCCTGCCCATGGCAGGGGGTGGAATGAGATGGGCTTTGAGGCCCCTCCCAACCCGAACCATTCCATGATTCTGATTTGGTTCTGTGTTCAGAACAAAACATCCCCCAGCTGCAGCTGCACACACATCATGTGGAGGTGCAGGGCACAAACTGTGCTGCTTGTTATTTACAATCCTAGAACTGGGAGCCTCTACTTTGAAATGAGCTTTATCCTAGGAAGGATTTCCAAAGATTGGAGCAATAATAGAATCAATTTATAACAGTATCACTTTAAGCAATACTCTCCAATTACATCATTAATTTTTCAGCCAGACATGATGTAATATTTTCTTGCTGATATTAATCCAAATTTTAAATATTTGCAAGTCAGGCCTATAAAACAATGGATGGAGAGATTTGGGGGGAAAACTGAAGGCTAAACTTTTTTTGGAGGACTTTATTCTGTCCTGCAAACCCCCCCCGGCTGTGTGCCCAGCCCCAACCCAGCATCCCTGCACTTCCCAGCCCGCTGGTGATTTAGGTTTTGCTTTATCCCAGGGAAGATTAAAGGCTCCTGTAAAGTGCAAACCACCAGCTTGAAATACCATCATGAACTATATTTTCAGGGCTTTTTTTTATGTTCCCCAAATAAACTGCTTCTGCAGCGCGGAGAGGAGAATAAAGGGGGGTGGAATGTAGGTCAGGGAAGGGCTGGGAGGGTGGTGTGGGACAGCCCTTCATCTCCTCACTGCTGGGGGGGCTCAGGGCAGCAGGGCTGGGGGGCTGCTCCCCAGGCTGCTCCCTGCTGGGCACGGGGGCTTGGGAAGGACAAACCAATGCAGGCCACAGTTTAAATTAGACATACAGAAGGAGTTGTTCCCTGGGAGGGTGGGCAGGCCCTGGCACAGGCTGCTGTGCCACAGAGAAGCTGTGGCTGCCCCTGGATCCCTGCAAGTGTCCAAGGCCAGGTGGGACTGAGCCCTTCCCTGCAGCCCCCTGGCCATGGGTGTCACCCCTCAGTGTCCCCTGGCAGCAGCCAGTGCCCAGCACAGCCAGGCTCTGCTCCTGTGGCACTGGCAGCCCCTCAGTCCCTGAGTCCCTTTTTCCTGCTGGGGGAAGCTTGGGAATCGCTTGGGAAACCAAACATTAATTTACTGAGGGGCTGTACCTGGGGACTCCCCACCCTGCTCTGCATCCCAGGCACAGAGCTGGGGTGGAATCTGAATGCAGGAAAGGTGAGAGTCTGAATGGAGAGAGGTGAATCCCACATGGAATCCGTATCCTGTGCTTTACAAACTGGCTCCAGGCTTTTGAAAGGTTTCTCCTTCAGCTGGTGCTTGTAAACCTGAGCCCTCAGTCCTTTGCCTTTCTTTAAAGTGTGGTCTGCTCACAGCACCTGCTTTCCAGGCAGTGACCCTTTGCAGGCAGCCTGAGCCCTGGTGACTGTGTGAAATCCAGGCCTTTGCTCCTAAAATAATATATAGTGACAATATCACTGCTCTGGCTGGTTAATTTTCCTGCCACTTCACCTCTTGGTCCTTTTATTCTTCTCTGTTTAAGCCTGTAGTGCTGTTAGGGAAGGAAATCAGGCCATGGAACCCCTCAGAGCCTGAAGAATGGTTTCTGTGTCCTGCCATCACACTCAGCCCCCACTGAGCGGGTCCTGCTGTGCCTTCAGGTCTCCCCAGTGTGGCTTTCCAGGCAGGCTGGGCTGGGAACATGGACACAGGCTGTGGGAATGGCAACCACAGGGAATGGGAGAGGCTTCTGCCTGTGCCTGGCACAAACCAGGGCTGGGACACTGCCCCAGCATCCCAGATCCCAGGGGGATGGATGCAACACTGCCGAGGAATCAGGGAATTGCACCTGAAGAGCAAAGCAGAGACACTGATTTTTTAACCACTGTTTTTCTCCATTCAGCTTTCACATTTTTTTGCTCCTTGAAAAAAACCTTTCACTCATGCAGCTAAAGAACACATTTGCTTCTTCCTTCTCCATGTTTCGGGGTCTGGCTGCTGCCTTTGGGTGTGTAAGAGCTTCAGCTCCGTGGAGGGGTGAGCAGGGTCTGTGGTGGCACAGGGAGGGGGGTGGATGCAGCCTCCTCAGGAGTGAGGGACATGAGCACAGGGAAATAAATGCCAAATGTTTCTGCACCACAAAGCTTGGTGTTAATAGAGAATTTTATACAGTTATATATTTATGTATTAGAATCAAAGAAAAGCTTGGGTTGGAAGGACTTTAAAGATACTTTTGTTGCAATATTTACCATTATATTTTTATCAAATTACTATGTTAGCTTTTCTGTTTTATATATGTACTTTATACATACTACAGGTAAGTATTATTTTTTTACTGTAGAAGAAGTGGCTGGGGCTGGGGTGGATCTGTAGGGATGGCACCACCAGCTGGGGCTGCCAGATCCAGGGTGGGCTGAGATTCCTGTCCCAAGGGCAAGTGATGCTGCCCGGGACTGACCAGCTGGGGCTGTCTCAGAACACAGTCACCAAAGAATGTCTGTCCTACTGTGATGCTCAGCTCAGTAAGGAAACTCTGGGTTCTGTGGCAGAGCAGAGTGTTGTGGCTCCTGCAGCCCTTCCATGGAAATCCCTGGTCACACACACAGAGGGAATTTGTTATTCCATCAATGAACGGAAAAGGCTGAGGGTAAGAACCACACTCTGAGGCCAATCAATACTAATGGCAGAGCCAAACATCCAGTTCTTGTTCCCATCTGCTGTTGGGCTGTTACCAACATCCCAGCTGGGGGGTGGGCAGTGACTGACAGGGAAACAAACAGGTTAAAAATGGGAATAAGCAGAACTCTTGGTTACAAATGGATTTTAGCTGATCTGCTTCCCACTTTACTGGTGTCCCAAGTGCTGGGAGTGCAGCTTTCAGGAGTGTCACAGAGCCCCTGTCCCTGGCCTGGCTGCAGGGACCATCCACTGCCAGAAGGCAGGGCTAGGTGGGATGTTGGGAAGGAATTGTTGGCTGTGAACACTTGCAGGGCTGGGGCAGCCACAGCTTCTCTGAGCAGCCTGTGCCAGGGCCTCACCAGGTTTTATACCACATCAACAATTAGCACAGCATTTATTCAAAATATGTCCACTAAATCTTTCTCTTTTTTTGTTGTTTCATTTCTGTTTAGTGCAGTGGTGGAGGGGATGAGTAATAAGTTGTCTCGGTTTGTCCCAATAGCCATCATTATTTTCCACTTGAAATTGAATTATGTTTAGATTTTGGTTATGTACAGCTGAATGGTAACAAATGCTACACCATTATCTTAATATACTGCAATTTATCACCTCTGAAAATAGATAAATCAGTCTGCTGAGGACAGGCAGGAAAATACCAGGTCACAGAGCCCAAAGACAAACATTGATTTGGGTGGCATTAACGGTGCCTGGTGTGTCACAGACCTGGCATTGTCTTTCAAAGGAAAAACAAAATTCCCACTTTTTCAGAAACCCGAAATCGTAATGATTTTGATAAGACCTCCCCTGCTGTTTGGGATGCAGTCTGAGAGTGTGGCTGGGTGGGGGTGAGCTGGGAGTCACTGCCCCCTCTCCATGCCAGCTGTCCCCTCACCCTCTGGGATAACCCCCAATGTTCTTCCCAGGGTAGATACTCCCCAAATCCCTCCCTGTGCCGAGCAGGAGATGGTTTGGCAGTGGAGGAGGCTGCCAGGGGCGTGCTGGGTCATTGTTCCCTGTGTCCCACAGAGCACTGGGGGATGGAGCCTCCTGGGAAGGCGCAGGACGAGGATTTGGGGTCCAGCAGGGCACGATCTGGTCCTGCCTGGAGAGGGCTGCCCTGGTGGGAGTTGGCGTCTGACAAAAGCCATTCATGTGGCTTCCTCTTCCACTGCCAGCTTCCCCTGGGCCGGGGGCTGCGCTGGGAATGCCGAGGCAGATGGGGAGGAGCTGGAGAGGAGCCGCCGTCTGTTCCCGGGGTCCCGGCGGGAGCGGCTGCTCCTCACTCAGGGCCTGCAGACACTGCTCAGCTCGGCTGTGCCGGGGGGGTCACTGTCTGAGGCAAAATATTTTGGGAACCCTGCCCAGAGTGATAAGGCCTTGCCAGAAGAGAGCAGTGTGGGGGACTGGGGCACAGGCAGGTGCCAGGCCGATGGCTATCTCCAGCAAACGCTGCTGGATGAAGTTTTTAAAAGCTAACTTTTAATTTAATGAAGCTGTCCCCTCACATCAATTTCATTCTACTCCTGGAGAGGAGAGAACCTGTTAAGTCTAATGAAAAATGTTAATAAACCTTCATGTTGTGGAGGGTTTTTTTCCTAATTCAGTAATAGCTGTCAGCACCTTTCCCCACTCTCACCTTAACATGTTAATGTGCTGCCTCCAGCCTGTGCTCTGCTTATTAATTAACAGACCCTTCAGATGGATTTCCACACCTCTGGAAGTGTCCAAGGCCAGGTTGGACAGGGCTTGGAGCAACCTGGGCCAGTGGAAGGTGTCCCTGCCCATGGCAGGGGTGGCACTGGATGGGCTTTAAGGTCCCTTCCCACCCACCTCAGTCTGGGATTCCATGCTGGATATCCTGTGTGATTCTGTGCTGGAGCTCCATATTTCACACTTTCTTCCAAGTCCACCCACCCCGTGGCATTTGCTTTGCCTGGAAAATGCTATTTGGTCAAAGAATCAAGTTGTGTATTGGAGCTGAGGAGAGTGAACTGCAGCTGGGCTGCAGTCAGGGACGGACTGCACAGCTTATTTAGCAATTCCCTCTCCAGCCCTTTCCTTCAGCTCCGTGAGCACAGTACACCCTGGCTGAGAGCACAGTACACCTGGCTGAGAGCACAGCACACCTGGCTGAGTGCCCGGGGATCGGCACACACAGGTGACACTGCTCTGAGGGGAGCGGGACACACAGGTGACACTGCTCTGAGGGGAACAGGACACACAGGTGACACTGCTCTGAGGGGAACAGGACACACAGGTGACACTGCTCTGGGGGGAGTGGGACACACAGGTGACACTGCTCTGAGAGGAGTGGGACACACAGGTGACACTGCTCTGAGGGGAGCGGGACACACAGGTGACACTGCTCTGGGGGGAGTGGGACACACAGGTGACACTGCTCTGAGGGGAACAGGACACACAGGTGACACTGCTCTGAGGGGAGTGGGACACACAGGTGACACTGCTCTGAGGGGAGCGGGACACACAGGTGACACTGCTCTGGGGGGAGTGGGACACACAGGTGACACTGCTCTGGGGGGAGTGGGACACACAGGTGACACTGCTCTGAGGGGAACAGGACACACAGGTGACACTGCTCTGAGGGGAACAGGACACACAGGTGACACTGCTCTGAGGGGAGTGGGACACACAGGTGACACTGCTCTGAGGGGAACAGGACACACAGGTGACACTGCTCTGGGGGGAGTGGGACACACAGGTGACACTGCTCTGAGGGGAACAGGACACACAGGTGACACTGCTCTGAGGGGAACAGGACACACAAGCTCCTCACGGCTCAGAACGAGCCATGTCCCCATTGCAGGCAGCTGGCCACAAGGAGATGGCTCGCACAGCACTTCAGCCGTGTGCTACACGAGGCTGATGGAAAGCTGGAAATGAGCCTTAAAGAAAATGCCATCAAACCATTTCCCTGCGCCGAGTGCTGGCCAGCGGGACTGGGGCTGAGGGACTGTCACCAGCTGAGGCACTGTCACCACAGCTCCTCAGCCTGATGTTTAATTCAGTGCAGAGTGTGCAATGGAATAACAGCAAGTCAAGTTTTTATTAAAATTTCCTTCCTTGAAGTCTCAAAGCAACCGGTGTCATTAGAGCTTGAGCGTGGTGGGGAATCGGGAACCAGGAGAGCTGGTGGGGACAACAGGAACGTTTCAGGACTAGCATTGGATGCAATTAACTGGCTCCTGCTCTTTATTCAGCAGCTCCCCCTGCTCATCCACTGCTGGGTGGGTGTCTCTGGGGAGGGGTCTCCCTTCTGGTCCCCCAGGCTGTGTTTGGAGGGGTCACCACTTCTGAGCACGTGGGGCAGCCTCACCTCCAGTCCTGGGGGCAGTTTTGGGCACCAAAATATAAGAAAGATCTAAAGCTGTTGGAGAACATTCAGAGGAGGCTACAGAGATGGTGAAGGGTCTGAAGTGATCGTAGGAGGAGTGGCTGAGGGTACTTGGTCTGTTCAGCCTGGAGGAGACTGAGGGGAGACTCCTCAGGGTCTGCAGTTCCATCCCAAGGGGCAGCTCCGACCTCTGCTCCCTGTGACAGGGATAGGACCCAGGGAAGGGCTGGAGCTGTGCCAGGGCAGGGTCAGGGTGGATCTCAGGACAAGGTTCTTCCCCCAGAGGGTGGTTGGCACTGCCCAGGCTCCCCAGGGCAGTGGGCACGGCCCCAAGGCTGCCAGAGCTCCAGGAGGGTTTGGATGATCCTCTGGGGCACAGGGGGGATTGTTGGGGTGTCCTGGGCAGGGCCAGGGGCTGGACTTTGGTGTTCCTTATGGTACCCTCCCAGCTCAGGAGATTGTGTGAAATAAGCTGTGAGATTCTATAAAATAAGGCTCTGAGGCTCCCCCTCAGCCCCTCCCAGGCTGACAGCAGGGATGGTCTCTCCAGCCTGTTTGTATAAATCCCTGTCCTGCCTGGCTCTGCTCAGCAGGGGCGAGAGGCTTCTGTCATTCCCGGGAATCCCCGACTGGTTTGGGTTGGAAGGGACCTCAAAGCCCACCCAGTGCCACCCCTGCCATGGGCAGGGACACCTTTCACTGGCCCAGGTTGCTCCAACCTGGCCTTGGACACTTCCAGGGATCCAGGGGCAGCCACAGCTTCTCTGGGCAACCTGGGCCAGGGCCTCCCACCCTCCCAGCCAGCAATTCCTTCCAATGTCCCATCTAACCCTGCCCTCTGGTATTTCAGATGAAGTTCATCCTTTCCTCTGCCAGTCCCAACACATCCCATGCCCTCATCCCATCAGACCCAGGAGCTCCAGGGGATCCTGCAGTGCCTGTGGCTTCCCCAGCCCTGGCACCTCACCCTGCACGTGTCGGTGTCTGCAACCGTTTTAAACCAATAACTCGGTGGGTAAGGAGGATAAATATGTAAAAAACCTCCTTTTTCTGGAAGGTAGGACTTGTTTGAACAGAGTTTCTTATGTGGGAACATGAAAACCGACAAATGGGAATAATTTCATGCAACATGTAATTAAACAGTACAACTTATTAACACTGGGGTTGCCATGGCAAATAATTTATACAAATTCTGAGGGAAGGGAAAATAAACACAGATAACACCAATACCTGGTTATCTGAGTTCCTGCTGGAAGGAACAGTGTCTGTGGCTCCCGCTGTGACTGTGGGACAGCTGGGATGCTCCTGGGGCGCTTTCCCTGCAACAAAACGTGCCTTCATCTGGGATTGTTTTGTTACATCCATATTTTGAAGGGGAACTTGGTTCTCTGTGATTTAGAACATAGTTTCAGAATAATGTTAGTATTGTTTTCAGAATTATCCATAAATATATTACTTTTATAACATTTTCAAAAGTTGAAATATTTATCCGATACATTTTTTATTATGTTTAAATTTTCAGAAGAATTCTGAATAATTTTCAGAACTGCTTTTTTAGCTTGAGAATGATTGCCCAGAGATGTAGAGAACTTCCCATCCCTGCAAGTGTTTAGGGCTGGGTTGGATGGAGCAACCTGGGCTAGTGGAAGGTGTCCCTGCCCATGGCAGGGGGTGGCACTGGATGGGTTTTCAGGTCTCTTCCAACTCAAACCAGTTTGGGATCCTGTGATTTTACAATTTTTTATTGTTAATATTCTGGAATATTTGGAATGGAACATCTCTGCTGAAAGATTTTCCTTCCTTCCCTTTTTCCTGGGAAAGGTAAAGGGAGATGTAATAAGATTCTTGAATATATTGTTCCCGATCTGAAGGTGACTTTTCACTGGATTAAGCTCTTCTCAGAAAAATTTTAACTCATTTCTTTGCCTTAATTTTGTGCTTTAGTTATGAAGGTTTAGTTACTAATGGTAACTAGTTGTTAGTTTAATTACAGAATCCCAGAATCCCTGAGGCTGGAAAAGCCCTGCCAGCCCATGGATCCCCCCTGTGCCCGATGCCCACCTTGTCCCCCAGCCCAGAGCACTGAGTGCCACGGCCAGGCCTTCCTGGGACACCTCCAGGGCTGGGCACTCCAAACCTCCCTGGGCAGCCCCTGCCAAGGCCTCACCACCCTTTCCAGGCAGAAATTCCTCCTCCTGTCCCACCTGAGCCTCCCCTGGCACAGCTGGAGGCCGTTCCCTCTCCTCCTGTCACCAGAGACCCGTCTCTGGCAGCCTCTGGTGTGTCCCCAGCCCATTCTCACCCTGCACTGGCACAGCAGCACCAGGAGCTGCTTTGGCTGCCAATGCCATTCCGATGGTGACTGATCCGAGAGAAGTGCCTCTATCCATTAAAAACCACCCCAAACAGTGAAGCCCTGGGGAAAGCTCCCATGTGCATTCCCATGGCAGCGTTATTCCCACGTGCAGACTGCAGCCAGCTCCCGGAATTGATTGCCAGTGTCTGTTGTTGCCAGTGTGCACCGGCTGATTCAAAGGAATAATTTCCCGATTATGAGTGTTTCTGGGCTGTGTATTAATCATTTACCATTCATTATTTCTGAACTGTGACTGACCACCTAAATTGAGTGCACTGTTTCTGCTCCTCAATTAGGTAATTGAAATGCTCTTTAAATCAGAGTAATTAGCAGTGTGACTTTTCAGCTGAATTATTTTTTCCCCTGAATTAATGGAGAATTCGAGGACTCGTGAGCTATTCCGGCCCTTCCCTGGCAGTGATCTGAATTCTGTCAGATAAGGGATGGCTCGGGTTTGTGGATTGCCTTGAACAGACCTGACAGCTTCTATTTGTACAAATATTAACAATTCTGGGGCTGAGGATTCAGTCAACTCCAGCAGTTGAGAAGATTTCAAACACAATTTGTAACCAGCAAGGCAGATTTGCTGCAGAAACTGCGATTTGGTGGCAGCATATTAATGTTGTCTCCTCAAGATGGTGGGAATCTCTAATTTCCATGTTTTCCAAGCTCTGTTTCAGTCAGCACCGGGAGACAAGGGCTGATCAGATGAGCTGATATCTGTGCTGTGGGTGCTCTTCTGGATGTCTCCATGAATTTGTTTCTGCTCCCATTTTGAGTTCACATTGTGAATATTTCCCAGCAAATGATTTAACCAGCCTGAGCCTGTTCCTCCCTCCTGAAAAAGGGATCATTTAAATTCACAGTTATAAATATTCACAGTGCAAATGAGACAACACCTTCAGCTAAAAGGAATGTGAGTGAAGAGCTGCAAGAATTGAGCTTTTTGGTCCTAAAATCTCTGCAGGTCCTGGTTTGGTATCAATTATTGAAAGAGATTTCACTTTAGCCATGGACATGTTGCTGCTGGGTCTCAATGGGATAAGTCACGTGTCCAGAGGGTTGTGGTCAAGGGCTCAGAGTCCTGATGGACATCAGTGGCCAGTGGTGTCCTCAGAGGCCTGGATGGGAGCAGTCTGTATGGGATCTGTCTGTATGGGACCAGTCTGTATGGGATCTGTCTGTATGGGATCTGTCTGTATGGGACCATTCTGTATGGGATCTCTCTGTATGGGATCTGTCTGTATGGGATCTGTCTGTATGGGACCAGTCTGTATGGGATCTGTCTGTATGGGATCTGTCTGTATGGGATCTCTCTGTATAGGATCTGTCTGTATGGGATCTGTCTGTATGGGACCAGTCTGTATGGGATCTCTTTGTATGGGACCTGTCTGTATGGGATCTGTCTGTATGGAGCAGTCTGTATGGGACCAGTCTGTATGGGATCTGTCTATATGGGATCTGTCTGTATGGGACCAGTCTGTATGGGACCATTCTGTATGGGATCTGTCTGTATGGGATCTGTCTGTATGGGACCATTCTGTATGGGATCTGTCTGTATGGGATCTGTCTGTATGGGACCATTCTGTATGGGATCTGTCTGTATGGGATCTGTTTTTATGGGACCAGTCTGTATGGGAGCAGTGGTGCCCCCAGGGGTCTGTATGGGACCTGTGTGATTTAATATCCTCATTAATGATGCAGACAGGGGAATCAAGGGCACCCTCAGCAGGTTTGCAGGTGACACCAGGCTGAGGGTGTGGTGACACTCCTGAAGGACAGGACCTCTGTTATGGGGAAAGGCTGGGAGAGTTGGGATTGTTCAACCTGGAGAGAAGCTCTGGGGTGACCTGATTGTGGCCTTCCAGGACCTGAAGGAGCTACAGGAAACATGGGGAGAGACTGTGGACAAGGGATGGAGGGACAGGACACAGGGAATGGCTTCCCACTGCCAGAGGGCAGGGAGAGATGGGATATTAGGAAGGAATTGCTGGCTGGGAGGGTGGGAGGCCCTGGCCCAGGTTGCCCAGAGAAGCTGTGGCTGCCCCTGGATCCCTGGAAGTGTCCAAGGCCAGGTTGGAGCAACCTGGGATAATGGAAGGTGTCCCTGCCCATGGCAGGGGGGGAATGAGATGATCTTTGAGATCCCTCCCAGCCCAGCCATTGCAGGGCTCTGTGATCTATCTGTGGAGGTTGCAGAGCTGCTGCAAAGTTGGGTTTATCTGTTACACAAAAGCCCATCTCCCCCTCTCAGCCACTCTCGTTTTCAGCTGCATGGCATGAGCACAGAGCTGTGCACAGCCTGGCTGGTCCTGCTTTGTATTCACAACATGAGGCTTTACCAGAGGAAGTGTCTTGATGTATCTGCTATTTTATTTTTAATGAAAACATTTCTTGCACTGAAAAAAAGAGGTCACTGCACATCTCCGAGTACAAATTATTGCATATGCACAGGACCTGGAAAACCCTAAGGATGGAGCTGGAGCACTAAATCCCCCACTCAACAACACCTCTATAACATGCAAATAAGGCAGAACCAAGCAGCATATTGTGGGGTTTGGAGCACACAAAAATATCCTCCCTGGAGCAATCCCATCCCCCTGGGACTGTGTGCTGGGAAGGGAAGTTTTCCTTTTGAAACAGCTTTGTAGAGGAGTGCAGAAATCGCTGCTGGGCGAAGGGCTGGAGGCTCTGATACACCAAATATCTTCCCCAGAAGGGCCTGAGTGCAATGACTGCAAAAAGAGGCATGTGCAGAGCAGAGAAAGGATTGGTTGTGCTCCCTCAGGAGCCCCTCAGGAGATCGTTTGCTCCTGCTCTGAATTCCTGCCTTTCCCCTGCTGTTTGCTGGAACCTCTCCCCTTTCCAAAAGAATGAAAGAGCAAAAAGATGACGATTTTTTTTTTCCTAAAGTATTTGTTTGAATTTCTTTGCAATGGAAGGGAAAACCCTCAGCTTTATGTGCAGAGAAAATGGAATACAGTTTACAAGTGTTGATCTGGGGTTTCTCCTCTCTGGTATTTTGGGAGCAGGGACCACAGGGGGAGGGTGCTGAATGTGATCACAAGGGGATCCAGGCTGTGGGAATGAAGGACTTGCCCTTCTTATGGGGGATTGGTACTGTCCATGTGCCTGTTGGGGTCACCCTGCATCAAATAAAGCTCTGGACAGTCCTTTATCAGCCACCTCCACCATCCCCGTTCCTGCAGAGAGGAATAAGGAGGGTGATTGTTGGCAGGGGTGTCTGGGGACAGCAGTGTCATTGCAGTGCCCCTGTCCCCTCCCAGTGTCCCATCCCACAGGCTTTGCTCCAGCAGAGCTGGGGGCAGCTGGTGCAGCCCAGGCTGGGGGGCAGTGGGGGCTCAGGACCAAGAGCCATGTGAGAAAAAAATAAAAATCTTTGGATGTGAAATGCTTCACCAACAAGCCCAGGATGCCCAGAGAAGCTGTGGCTGCCCCTGGATCCATGGAAGTGTCCAAGGCCAGGTTGGACAGGCCTTGGAGCAACCTGGGCTGGTGGAAAGTGTCCCTGCCCATGGCAGGGGGTGGAACAAGAAGAGCTTTAATATCCCTTCCAACCCAAAGCATTCTGTGATTTTATGATTCTGTGGCATCAAACATAATTCCCGTGGTTCCCTTCAGTGTAAAACCCCCCTGCAGGGGCACATCCAGAGCAAACCCTGTTCACTGCAGCAATTAAGGCTCTGGGCACAGCAGGAGGTGGAATTCAGCTGTTGGAAGGCCCCCAGTGCCAGTCTGTGATGTGTCTGTGCCATGTGCAGCAGCACATGTGTGAGGGCAGGAGAGGTAACGCAGCTCTTCCAGCCCTGTGTCCGCTCAGGCTCTTCTCTTCACCAGAATAAATAAATTAAAACATAAAGAACGAGGCCCTCCTTGTGCCTGCAAAAGCCAAATCCGATTTCCCTTTCTGGGTGAAGCATTTTGCATCTTGCATTCCCTGTCCCAGGGTTGCTGAGGTGCTCTGTGAGGCTCAGCCCTGCCTGGGGGGCTCAGGAGCTGCCGGGCTCAGCTGCGATGGCTCCACCAGCCCCTTCAGCTTGGAGTGACTTCCTGGGCTCACCCCCGCACCAAAAACACCCTCCCGCTGAGCCAAATCTCCCAAAGTGTCTCCTGTGTACACGGAGACCATCAGATGCTGCTTTCCTGGAGCTCCAGGCCCTGAATTCCCAGCAGTGTTTGGTGCCCTGGGCAGACCCGGGGTGCTGAGGGGGAAGCAGCTTTGGAGGTTCAGGTTTCCACATCCAGGTGTATCCAGCCTTTCCCTTCTCCACCTTCACTGCCAAGCCGGCCCTTTGCTCCAGGGATTTACTGGAATTCAGTTTTGTTACTGGCTCTCAGGAGCTGCAGCTCCTTCCCAGGTCCCACCATTGCCTGAAGCTGCCTCAGTGCAGGACCAGTTGCCCCCTCCCCTGTTTTACTTCATCCTTTATCTCCTGCCCCCGGGTTGCCCACACACAAATCACTCCCCAGATCCCCATTTCTGTGGTCAGGAGAGTGTTTCCTTCAGGTGAAAAATGAGACAAATCCAGGCAAAAACAAAATTTAAAAATATCCTTTTTTAATATTTGAAAGTCGGAGCATTTGAAAGCCGGGAGGGGGGGGAGCTGTGGCCTAAAGAAATCAGCTTGTTTTAAGGACTGGGAAACACAGCTTGGACAAAGTTTGACAAAGTGATTATGCATCAAACTCAGTCCAGTTGCCCCCTCACTGGTTTCACTCAGATTGTAAACAGTTTCAGGAAAGCTGTATCCTCAGTTTATGTGTGCACTCATAAAGTTCATGGCACTGTGTTCCCAAACCTGGGCTGGCATAGCCACTTGCTGCCATAATCCAATTCATAAATCAGAGTTATTTTAAGCCTCCTGCTGCCTCTCCTGGGCCTTTCCCCTCCTGCAGCTGCACCTCTGCCCCCAGAGAGCCCCAGGAAGGGAGTTTTTGCAGTTATGACTCAGGCTGTTGGTTGATGGATGCAAAATAGGGGCTTGATAATAGATAAGAATATTAATAATTTCTTTTGCTTAATTGAAAAGGTTATTTTAATGAAAACAGAGCACTTAAAACCTCTGTCCCAAAGGGACATTCATACATTAGCCTGTTTCCCTGGCAGCACGTGGTTGGTGCCAGGGGGTTCTTCCTTCTCAGTTTTACACCAACCTGGCCTTATTTTAATAGATTTTATAAGACAACATGTGAAGGTGCTCTTTCCTCAGGGTACCCAGCTAAAACAACCCCCAGGTCAGTACAAAGCCAAAGGTATTTTGTGAGCAATGGCAAAAATTCCATTTATTGGGCTGCATTCTTTAACCTCTGGACAAGCTGTGAATAAAACTGATTGCTGATGTAGGCTACATAGATCATTGATAATGTAAATTAATGACAGACTACAAAAATGAGGAAGCAAAGTCATGCTAATGCCTGGTAAAATGACTGAGAAGTGGAATTGCAAAGCAACACAAGCAAATTATCGTCTGCAGGAGCGAGAAAAACACACAATGGGATAAAAATGTTGGCAGATGGTGGAGTCGAGCATCACTTACTGGAGGTGTTCAAAAAAGGGCTGTTTGGTGGGCATGAAGAGAGTGCAGAAGAATTTTAGTTGGTGCTTGTGAGGTTTTTATGAGAGGCATTATGGCCCTGACTTTGAAAGAAGCAGAATTTTCAGTAAAAATGTAAATGTAAACGGGAGCTGATTTAATTTGGGGAGGGGGGGGAAGGCAATTCAGGTTTCAGCCCAAATTAGACTAAAAGCCTGAAATGTAAAAACGATTCCTGCGTGCCAGAGCCTCGTGGGCAGACAAAGCTGTGCCAGAGACCCACATGAGGAGCATCAGACCCCTCCCCTGGCACTGGAGACCTTCACGTGGTGCCACTGCTGCCTTTGGCCCATCAGCCCCTCTCCAAACTGCACTTCCCCCCTGAAGAGTGACAAAATTCCCTGCCACTGCCTTGGAAACCTGCTCCCATTCCAGTTCCCTCATGGAACATGGAGCACGTCAGGGCTGGAGCTGTGGTCCACTGAGAGATTACCTGACATGGAACTTCTAGAACAAAATAATTTGGATGCCAAGACCTGCCCTATTTTGGCTGCACTTGGCTTCGTGCACTGACTCCTGAGCACTTGGACTTGGGATATTCGGTGCAGTGGGAAATAAGGAATTTTTAAACAATTGTTAGGCTTCAATTTGAGTGACTTCAGTGGAGCAGAACAGTGCAAAGAAAGGGGAAAGATGTAAATCCAAATACAAACAGGATCAACGTTTTCATCTGAGTTTGCACAGCTCAGAACTGGGCTTCTGGCAGAATCTGCTGTTTCCACTGGAGAAAAGGAGCAGTGACAATGTCCCATTGTGTTCCCTTGTGCTCCTGATCCTGTGGCCCAGGGGGCACCGATGCAGGTGACGGATTGGGAAGGGAAGAAATATTTCCGTGGCAAGAGCTGGGAAAGGATAGTCTGCTAAAAGCTGCAAGTGAAATAAAAATTCAGTGCAATAAAGATTTCCAGAGAATAAAGCAAGTTCCAGGATCCACTTTCCCCAGTATCCAACCTAAACCGCCCCTGGTGCAACTCATCCTGTCCCTTTATTGTGATGGAATCACACTTTGGGCAGGAATTCCTCTCTGGCCAACTGGTTAAGTCTCAAACAGATGCAAAAGCAGCAGAAGAGCCCTGTGCAGTGGAAATGTTGTGTCTGAGCCACAGCATCGTCCTACTTCAGTCAGGAGCACTGAATGTCAGAGCCCCCCAGCACAGGCAGCAGCTGCATCCTGGGGCTGGCTGGAGGAGCAGCATTTTGTGGAGGAGGAAGGAGCCAGCACCGTGTCAGGGTCCATTTGCATTGCAGAGCTCTCCTGCAAAGGGAGGGATTCCCACGAGCTCCCAGCTCAGTGTGTTCTGCTCAAAGTCAGGGAAATCCTCCAGCTGCACTCCCAGCATCTCCTCAGCACACAGAGAGGAACTGAGATGAGACAGGACCGGAGAGAAGGCAGGAAAAACTACCCCACAGGGGGAACTGTGCAGGGATTTCTACAGCTTACAACCTGCAGGGGCAATAAGGGACCTGCTTCTGCCCCCCTTGGGTGACGTGTGTGCTCTGGTTCTCCTGCACATGTGGCTGCAGTGCTTGGCATGGCTTTGTGGAGTGAAGATGGAAATGGGTTTTGCAAAACTCTGGGCCATTCCTGTCATCCTGTCCATCATATTTTATATATATATATATATTTATATATATAAAATATACACACACATATTATACATATATATATATATACACATACATATGTTATACCTCTATTAATGTACCTGAGCAGTGAACAGACAGAAACAGGATTTTCACCCCTGCCAACCCCAGGTGTGCCTCTGGCACCAGGGATGCCCTCAGCCCCCAGTGCCACCCACACGTGCTCCAGCCTTGCCACCACATGCTCCTGGCTGGAACGTGGCCTTTGGAAGAGCCCAGCTCCTGTAGGACTACCCTTGGATTCTCTTTGGCCACCTTTCATCCCGTTTCCAGCACCTGAGTGTTTCCTGAGGAAAAGGAGATGGGTTTTTCCCAACTCTCCAGGCACAGCTGGGCTGTGGGGAAACAACTGGACATCGTGGATAGGGAAGGGAAGGCAGGTACTGCCTGGATCATTCATTTCCAGGGGAAAGGGAAAGGTTAATTTAAAAGAATGAAAAAAAAATGGCTCATTGTCAAGCTGAAAAAAGAAAGGGAACAGGCAGATTTTGGCATTTATGACTCTTGTTGTCATAGAAACTGAACCTGATATTTCCATCGAGCAACCCGGAGCAGTAACAAATACTGGATTTTAGAGCAGGGAGGAATTAAGATCAACTTAAGATTCCCAATACATTGTCAGGCAGATCAAATCCTGGTTTATTTTGTATTGCCAGGTTGTTATCAGAGTCCTTAGAAAACATTGGGGATGTATTTAAAGCAAACTGATGTGGCATTTACAGGATGTTGCTGGAATGCAGAGTGGCTGGGGAGGGATGGTACAATGGGCAATAAAACTTCCCAGTTCCCATCAGAACAGAGGGTGTCTCCTGGGACACATCCCTTCCCTGCCCCCCCCATCCTCCTCCAGCACCTGCAGCAACAGCCTGCATGGAAAACAGGAGTTCTGGGAACTCTGTGGGACTGGGGGCAGTTCCTGAGACTGTGAGGAAAAGGGAACTCAGGGGAGGGACTGACAGTTCCCTGCACAGCCCAGCTCAGGGCCCACACAGCAGACATGGCAATTATCAGGTGTTACTGCAGAGTTTCACTATATTACATTATGTTACAGCACTCTATATTATATTGTGTTATATTTATTAGTAGTATTACATTATTACATATTATACATTTGCATTACACATTTTATTATTTTACATTATATATATTATACACATCATTACTAATACATTATTATGTTATGTAATATTTTGCTTAGATTCCCCTAAATTCCACTTACCTGTGTAGGCTGTGGTGGTGCCACATGCAGGATCGGAGGTTTCCAGGTATTTTAGTATATTCCAGTGTGGAAGTCCATATTCCAGTGTAAAACTGTGTAGCTGAGACCCCCAGACTCATATTTTAAAGGGGTTTTTTGACCATTTTGGCCATGAACCATTACCTCCTCTGTAGCTGTGTCTGTGGGGATTCTCTGAAAGATGTTCTGCTTCAAAGTGAGCACTTTAAAAAAAAGTCATGTTTGATTTTAAAAATTCCAGTAACAGATATCACAATTCTTTGTACATTATTCCTCATTATTTTAATTTACAAGCAATAAAATACCTTTTATCCTGCAATCCCCAAACTGTCTTTAGCAAGGGCTTGTTTATTTTTTTCCCCATCTGGATGGTTTTTGCCCTTTACTAAGAAGGTTGGAGGATCCTCTGTCAAAGTCAGGTTCCATTTGTTGTTAGAAGTTGGGAATTGTGACAAGACAGACCTTTACCTTGCCTTTGGCCTGGAGCTGTGCCAGGGCAGGGTCAGGGTGGATCTCAGGCAAAGGTTCTTCCCCCAGAGGGTGGTTGGCACTGCCCAGGCTGCCCAGGGCAGTGGGCACGGCCCCAAGGCTGCCAGAGCTCCAGGAGGGTTTGGATGATCCTCTGGGGCACAGGGGGGGATTGTTGGGGTGTCCTGGGCAGGCCAAGGACTGGATGGTCCTTGTGGATCCTTCCAACTTGGGATATTCCATGGCAATGTCACCTTCTGAGGCAGTTTCTCATCTCAGGAGCATTTTTCTTCCTTCCTCCATTGTTGCTGGCTCTCAGCCCCCTCTGCCACGGTGGTTTTTAGCTGCTCAGTTGTGCCCAGGCAGCACATGGGGTGGTTTAACACAGCCCAGGGAGGAGAAATGCCTGGCACCTACCCCCTGGGTTTGAGCTGGCACAGATAGCGTTGCCCAGCCCGGCCCAAGCCCATGGTCAGCAGTGTCTGCAGAATTCCCTGTGCCCTCCTCCAGCACTGGCATCTGCCCCTGGGGCTGCCCTGGGGCTGCTGCTCCCTTTCCTCGTTGTCCTGCAGCTCTTCTCCCTCCTTTGCACCTCTCCCTGCTGTGTGGGAGGGAGCTGCAGAACCACAGCAACAATCTCCTCTGTGCTGATGGGCTGAACACCCTGCCAGAGCTGCACCCCTGAGCTCCAGGGGCTGTGGATGTTCCAGGGACACCCCCTGGCTCTGTTCCAGGTGCTCTGGCTGCTCCCCAGCCAGGGGGGAATGGGCAGGAGCTGGGCCAGCCCCAAGGAGTGAGTGGAGCCTCTGTCCCTCCTGCACAGCCAGAGCAGCTGAACTGGGAGGGAACACAGCTCCTGCCTCCCAGGCTCCCTCACTGAGCTGGGACACTAAAGGTTGGAAAGGAAATTTAAATGGGAGGTGATGAAAGGAATGGGAAATGGCCCAGGGGTGTTGTGGGAGCACCGAGGTTGCCACACAAAAACCCTGGGGAAGGTGATGCACTCTTCCAGGCAGGATAAGCCTTTGCCCCAAACCAACACTGCCAGGGATGCTTTCCCTTCCTTCCTCCCACTGTGTGTGAATGAGCAGGCTCAGACTCTGGAAGTAAGTCCAGCAAATGGCTCTCTTTGCCACGGTTAAATGTTGCCAGTGGGAACACACCCCTTTGGGAGCAGGGACACACCCCTTTGGAAGGAGGCAGTGCCTTTATTTTTAACTCTCCCTTGCTGCAGTTTAGCAGCACTTGCACAGCTCAGCGTTCCATGTACCCCTTTGGCAGACGAGGAGAGGAATTCTCAGTATTCTCGTTTATTCTTACTAAAGTTCAAGAAGAGTGCAAGACTTTTCACTGAGGTCAGATGAGGATCAGACCCGCCTTTCTTGGAAAGCCAGAGCTGTTCCTGGGAGTGCCACGCTCCAGAGCTTGGCACATCCTGCCACCACCAAGAGGGAAACTAAAGAGATGAGATGCAAAAGACTGCTGTGGGCATGTGAGATCTTCCACACACTCAGCCTGGAAACACCTCCAGGATTTTCCTGGAGAGCTAAAGCCTGTTAACTGCTCAGCCCACGTGAATATTGTGCTTTGATGTTCCATCGATCGCTGCTGCTGCTGCTGAGCCCGGCCCGGGGCACACACCCAGGGCAGCATTCCTGGAAACCACAGGCATTGATCCTGCTGCCAGCCCTGGGCCTGGCTCACCTCGGCACCTCTGGGTGTGGAACACCTCTGCTTCCTCCTCTGTCCTCACTGCCTGTGCCCTGTGTCCTGTATCCTGTGCCCTGTATCCTGTGCCCTGTATCCTGTGCCCTGTATCCTGTGTCCTGTGCCCTGTATCCTGTGCCCTGTATCCTGTGCCCTGTATCCTATATCCTGTGCCCTGTATCCTGTGCCCTGTATCCTGTGCCCTTGCACTTTATCCTCTGTCCCGTGTCCTGTAACCTGTGTCCTGTATCTTGTGTCTTGTATTCTGCATCTTATATCCTGCGTCCTGTATCCATATCCCATGTTCTATATCCCATATCCTGTATCCATATCCCATGTCCTGTATCCTGTGCCCTGTATTCCATATCCTGTATCTGGTATCCTGTGCCCTGTATCCATATCCCATGTCCTGTATCCTGTGCCCTGTATCCATATCCCATGTCCTGTATCCTGTGCCCTGTATCCATACCCCATGTTCTATATCCCATATCCTGTATCCATATCCTGTGTCCTATATCCTGTGCCCTGTATCCATATCCCATGTTCTATATCCCATATCCTGTATCCATATCCCATGTCCTGTATCCTGTGCCCTGTATCCATATCCCATGTCCTGTATCCTGGGCCCTGTATCCATATCCTGCCCACTCACACACTGTCCTGCTCTGTATTCCTCAGAAAGTGGTTCCTCCCTGTCTCATCCCCGGAGCTGGCAGGAGCTGTGCTCAGCTGAAGTGCTCATATATCCCGTGTCTGGAGTTGGGGGTGTATCCCTGGGAATACAGAGGCAATTGTTACTGTCATGTCTGATTTCCTTCCCGGGGCCGGGAGCTGGACTAAGATTTACTGGAAGTGTTCCTTTCTGTGCCAGGGAGCGGATCCACATTAGGCAGCTGCCAGCAGAGATGGATCCCGTGGTGCCAGAGCTGCTCCCCTGTCCAATCTGGGCAGTAATTAATGAGCTGTCAGAGCTGCTCGGCCCACGCAGGGGTGGCTGAGACACGAGGCCAATCGGCCCTGAAATGAAGAGTCAGGGCTGAGCTGCTCCTTCCCTGACCTTGCAACTCTCCTTACTGATTTTGGGTAATTTCCACCTGTTTAGGAAAACCAAGAACGAGGCAGAAGCAACAAAGAAGCTTTTTAAGTCTTTCTGTCAGGTGTTCCATCATTCCCAATATTTGGTCCTCGTGCCTGCGAAGTCCCTTCGCTGGTTCAGTGCATTAACTGAGCTGAAATATTTACTGCTCGTCTGCTTCAGAGCTTCAGAGGGAAAACCTGGACCTGGACCTGCTGTTTGTCACCACCATAATTCAGAGAGTAAAATATTATTTTAATAACAACTGCATTAATAAAACCCTATTGCATTGATTGCCAAGACCTTATTAAAGCTGAAGATACCTGTGGAAAAAGCCACCTCAGATTTCAGTGTAGGGCTGCAGTAACTGGCATAATGTCCTTTATTACAGGATAAAATAACTTATTAAATGGATATGTACTGAATGGATATTTACTGAATTAATCTCTGTCAGTCTTTTGAGAACAACCTGAAGGGGGGGTTTAAGGATGCCCCAGCCCAGGCTGCTGTTTGGTGTGAGATGGACCTTTCCTGGGACAATTCCAGAGAAGTGGCCGTGCCCCTGTGACTGGTGGCACCCAAGGGAGATGGGGACACTGGTCCCTCCAGTCCCCTGTGCTGGGAGTCCCCACAGTCCCTCCTGCACCCCCGAGTGCCCCGGGCTGGCAGGGATGTGTCCCTGCTTCTCCCTCTGTCCTGCCAGTGGGCTCCTGCTGGAAATGTTTCCTGCACAAGGATGGCATAAAGGACAGGGTTTTTTGGACAGCAGGACACCCACTGATGGCAAACAAAGAGCCCAGTGCTCCCTGAGGGTCGTGGCTGAAGCTGTGATGGATTTTGTGATCCCAGGCTCCAGTGTTCCCTCAGCACTTTGGGAAGCTGAGCCTGTGCAGCAGAGCTCTGATGGAACACCCCTGGAATCGGTTGTGCTTCGTGAACATCACTTTTGTGGGCTTGCAGAATGACATGAATAAATCTGGAGGTGGGCAAAATATCCAAAATGTGATGTGGTGAATAAAGAATAACAGGAAACTGTGCAGTTCCAGGCAAAGCTGAATTTTCAGAGCCTGCAGCTGGGATACATGAATATGTCAGGAACTCTGCTGGCACATCCTGATGAGTTATTGCTCCTTCATAAAAGCCTCCATCAGCCACATTTCTACCGGAACCATCTCGTGGCAACGCTCCCCACAGTGGTTTGCAATTGTGTTTGGAGAGGAACTGAATTTGCCCTGTAAAACATCCTGTCTCCTGCAAGTACACTGTGCCTGTGTCAAAGCACAGAGGCTCTGGATTAACATTCCCTACCTGCTGGCACAGGATAACTGGATATCCCATGTCCAGCTGTCTGTGTGCTCCAGGGCCGTGCCCAACCTGGCTGGGAGAGGGCTGGGGGTTTGGGATGCTGCCCTGGGAGAGGGGCCTGCCCAGCTCCTTGTCTCCACATCAGCTGGGCTGACCCCAGATGCACATCCCGTGCAAAGCCTCAGACCCTTCCCCAGAAGGGAATGGGATCGTTTGCTGAGCAGCTCGAGGAATTCAGTGTTTCTAAGAGGTGTGCTCCAAGTGCTGGGAGCTGGGGCAGGGCAGGAGGAGAGGCCATTCCAGGAATCAGGGGAACAGAGAAGTGATGCTTCCTTCAAAAAGAGGGGCCAGAGCAGAAGCTGGGATGTGGAGTTTGAGGCAGGACGCTCCCAGGCTCGGGAGATGTGTCCTGGCAAAGCAAACAGATGGTGGTGCTGACCAGGATCATCTGCACAGGCATCCCTGAAGGCAGAGCATTACTGCTCATGGGAGGAAAGAAAAGGAAAATGGTCCTGAATTAACCAAGTGGGGAATAATTAGAGGTAATAGGTGTATCTTCAACATCAGTAGAGAGGGGGATTTCAGCTGGATTTCTTATTTGCCTGAGGAGACATCCCAAAGAATTTTATACATTACGATGGTCTGTTTCAACTATTTTTCTTATTTAAACTAGATATAAATGAAGATATAAATGAATTTATTGTTCCTTCATTTTTTTTTTTTATCTTGTCTCATATTTGCCTGTTTGACAAGTACAGGGCTTTTCCTGGGGAGAGCTCCCTCAGCCCCTGTGTCAGTCCTGAGCCCATTGCAGTGCTCTGGGGGGTAGGAGGGGTTGGAGGCACTGAACCAGCTGGATCCCAGCTGTTCCCAAGGGATGACTGTCTCCCCATGCCTTGTCCCACAAGGAACATAGACAGGGTGTCCCTCAGGAGCTGCCCATCCATTCCAACCACCCTGGGACACCTTCCCCTCTCCCAGGTTGCTCCAAGCCC